>NC_069724.1:867500-875000 GCF_027358585.1 Pangasianodon hypophthalmus | reverse complement strand
ACTCCTTTTCACTGTTATTTATAAATTTAACTTTTATACAAAAATAATTCTTTTCTGTAGACATTATATATTGCTAAACAGTTTTGTACTTAATCTTTAAGATCATAAAATGTTATTTTATTAATAAACAATTTATTCATATAAACAATATAAAAAATGTTTATAAATAATAATATAATGTAATAAAATAAAATAATAATAATGTTTTATAAATAGTTTTAAAATATAACTATATACATATATTAAATTTTTTTTTTTTAAATTCTAAAACTACTGTATCACCGGTCATTTGTTCACAAAACTAAATATCGTGATACTTTTATCATAGAAATTCTTTTGAATCGTGATTAGTCATATCATTCATCCCTACTCCATACGTGTGTGTGTGTGTGTGTGTGTGTATACACACACTGCAATAAATAAACATCTGCAAAACACACTATAGAGTAATCGTCTGTGTGTAGAAGCTCGGCGTACCTTGACTCTGCTCGCGATTCCCTCCATACCGCGGTTCTGAGTGTCTTTGCGTTTCTCGGCGACTTCGCTTCTTTTCTGAAGCGCGTCCTTCAGGCGTTTATTAGCTGCAGCAGCCTGAGAGATCACAGACAGACCGATTAAACCGATTAAACCGATTAAACTTCAACAAAACCGTTTCAGCGTTTTCCATTTTCTATTTCAGGGATCACGAGCTAAAAGGTCGTCTTCATTTAAGCGTAATCGTTACCTCCTCGGTTTTGCGTCGCAGGACGTTCGCCTGTTTCTGGAAATCCCTTTCCAGCTTCAGCATCTCGTACTGACGTTTACGATCCTGTCGCAAGCCGGGAAAGAGACGGATTAGGGATATTTATCTCTGGAGAAAATACGCCTTTTCATTTTACGTACAATCCTTTCCCTAGTCAACATTTAAATCGATTACCGTTAGTACCGTGATTCTCATCAAAGCAGCTATAAATACATCACTGACTTTATTAAAAACTGAAGTATTTCATCTCTACAACAAAACACACAGTGCTTAAGACAGACTAAATTTGAAATTATTCACTAAAAGGTGATTATTTCATAATTCTTTTAATGCAAATCTATTCCTTAGTTCACAGAAGCACAGATTATTAGATTTAGTTTTTAATATCTGTCTAAAAACATACCATTTGTCATTTTACTGATTTAAAAATCACCTTCAAATTCAACTAATTCAATCGAAATATTGTTTTTGTTTAGCTATTAGATAGCACAGAGCAATCTCGGTTAAACAGCACAGGAATTTACTCTGTTTAGGACGCAAATTAGCCAGCTAACCTTAACTAGTTAGTTACTCAGGTTAGTTAGTTAGTGGAGTTGAGAACGCAACATGGACGGCTGGTCATTTTCCAGGAGGTGGTTTTTATTGTCAGAAAAAACAGACACCTTTTCTTTCAGCTGCAAAACTTCTTTATCTTTCTTCTGCTTCCATATACGGAATTTCTCAGAGTCCTCCTTCATCTGCCTCATCAGCTGCACTCGCTGGGCCTTCATCGCCTACACACGCACAAAAACGAGGAATAAAAAATCACTTCAAGTCATTAAATATCACCTTTAACACGTCAAGATCTCCGTGGACTCTTCTATAAGCGCTTAGCTGCTTTTCTAGCGTTACAGGCGTACCTGAATCTCCTGATTAAGCTTAGCGACGCTGCGCACTGACGACTCTTTAAGCTTCAGAAGCTTGGACTGATCCTGGAGTTTCTTCTTCAGCTCCGTCATCTGCCCTTCCAACTCCTGTAACCTCTTCCTGCGCTGCTCGCTCAACCTGTACAGGTGTGGAAGGAAGTACGGAGAGTCAGCGCATCATCATTAAGGTGCTGATAGTAGGCTTGTGCGATAAAACGGTTTAATCAAAAAATACTCCAGAAGAGCTGGAGTATGATGGAGATGATAAATTCGACATATGAATGTGGAATGATTGACAGTTGCGTGGGTGTTTTGAACTCTCCGATATTAACCGATGTTACCTGGAAGCCCCGCCCCCTTCCCAACATCTCACCTGCTCTCGACTGGACTCGTGGAGCTCTCGCACTTTCTTTTTCTTTTTTTTTTGAGAATGTCTTGAGCTCAAAACAGTTAACATTGGTTACCATATTTATTACAGATGCTGTTAAAATTTATTTATTTATTTTTTAAAAAAGGCACGTCTGGTTTTCTCAACTTTTCGAAAGTGAACAAATTTTGACCTAAAAACATTATAAAGTCCTAAAACGTCAGGTTGTAGTATATAATAAATAACATTAACGGGGATGATGATTAGAAAGTGATTAAATACTTTTCATCTTTATTTTTTTTTTTGCTCTCAGTGTTCAAACACTTCGAGCAGCAGATCGTCAGTGAAAATGTCGGCGATTAAACTGTAGGACGTTAAACAACTGATTTGTAAAAGGATTAGATTGAAAATGTACTGTTGTTTATTTATTTATGACTGTTTACTGCATGTTACTGCAGAATCACCTAAAACTCCACCATCCAGCTGAGTTTTTCGTGATTGTCTCTGCCTAGTAAGCAGTTCCCGACTGCACACCTGCTATTATTATTATTATTATTATTATTATTATTATTATTATTCCTTCTCCTCTACTCTCCTTACACCTGAAATGGTGGAAATGTTCAGCGTCAGAAGTAAACACTGCGCAAGCCGGACTGTTAGCATGAGCTTACTTTGCTTGATTGGTGTCTTTCTTAGCAGAGTGCAGTGCGAGGATCAGGTCTTCCTTCTCTTTCTGTAGGGATCCAACCTCAGCCTGGAGGTTTTTGATGTTCTCCTAAGAGTGATCGGACAAAACAAGTTACAGTAAATTACCGATTAGTTAATAAGAGTCATTAATAAAATCGGATTTTGCATATTATTTAGTACAAGTGATAAATCTTCTACCTGATATTCGGACTGCATAGGCTCCAAGTGACTGTCATTCTGACACATTTTCTTGACAAAAGCCTCTTTAAGTGCGAGGACCTTATTGAGCTCAATGAGCTCCTTGGACATCTGAGCCTGCCTCAGAGCATGCTGGGTAGTGAACGTCTCAGGGGAGTCTTTGGCCTGAGCTTCAGCGTTGCTGGCCTGAAAAGGAAAGAAAAGGCGACTACGGCACAAACTGTACTTCGTATAAAACCGTACTGTTAATCTTGGTATTAAAAGCGTACCACAGGTGAGCAGGTGGCAGGACTGCGGCTCGCGTCTGCGGTGCCGCCCTCCGCCTCGACCTCCAGAGTCGTGGAATTTCCCGAGGTCATAGCATCGATGGTGGCTGCGATCCCTGCACTCTCGTGCTACAGAAACGAACGGATTAACATCGTCTCAAACAACCACATACGCAAGTGACGGCACGCTAGGCATGTGCAGTATGGATCGACAACCACAAAAAAAAAAACAAGACAGAAACAGTCACGATACGGAAATGTGCTGATGCGGCGAAATCCGAGCCGTTTAAATTTAAAACTATCGACGTAATACGGCTTTAGGTTTTATATTTTGTGCATAAGTTCTCTTAAATTTAGTTCTGGATGATTTTAATCATAAATCAAATTCTTTTGTAATGGATTTTTTCCCCCATGATCGCAATCAAGCATTTAGAAAAGAACTTGCCGCTTGTTACAGACGACATGGAACGAGCCATAAAATCTAAGAAGGTGAATTTCATTTTTATTTTTATTTTTATTTGGCACTTTTACAAGCAGTTTGTCAAATAAATAAATAAATACATACATACAATTTAAATAAAGATTTAATATTTTTCTTTATATATATTTTTATGCATATATATTTTTCTTTTTAGTTCTTAGAACTTGATTTATGATTAAAATCATCCAGAACAGATTTTAAGAAAAATTATGCACAAAATATAAAACCTAAAGAAAAAATTACGTCATTAGGTTTACGTTTAAACGGCTCGGATATCAGCGCATCGGCACGTTTCCGTATCGTGACTCACTGTCTTTTTTTTTTTCTGCGATTGTTGATTCATAGCGTTACTATCTTTTGTGACGATTTGTCTTTTACAGATTTAGCAGGTCGCTTCATTCAGACCGAGCGCTCGACTCTTTTCGTCAGGAATAAATCTCAAAATTCAAAACTTTGTCTGCGCTACCAACACCGTGTTTCAAAATTCAATTAACCGTGGTTTGGCAAAGAGTGGCGAGCTTAACCACATGGGGAATTTTAACGAGCTATTTAACTACTAATTAATTAGCAACGAAACACTAAATCAAGAGTAAAATCTTGTGCATTTTTTAACGTTTTAAAAACTGCAAAAGTTCAAACTTGCATAATTATTAATATAATCAGTGTAAAAGTCACTGGATATCATGTAGAGAAGATTAAATCCGTTATATATGATCACACAGATCCTATTATAATAAGGTCTGATATTCTTCAGTGGCTCCTGACTCTTACTTGTAGCTCTAGGATGAGATGCTGAAGGCTTCGGATGACCTCCACGTTCTCCTTCAGCTCCTGATCCTCCAGGGTCTCCACCATCTTCTGAAGGTCCACTTTACACCTGAGACAATGGATTCAGTCATCAACCAGGATCGTGGATCTTTTTTTTAAAAAAAATAAATAAAATCAGTGCTCGATGGCACTTCAAGCTTACGCAGCGTGCTGCTTCAGTTCCTCTAATTTGCTCTGAAGTTTCTCGTTGACTTGCTCCGTCTACCAAGGAAGAAAAAAAAACAAAACATTAACATCAACTAGACAATATCAGCCACAGATATCTTATTTTCTAAATCGCTTTTATGGGCTTCAAACACACTATCAAAACAGCTTAACTCCCAAAAAAAGCACAATTAAGGAGATTTTGGTCATTTATATTTTTACGAACCGTGACGTATCTGAGCAAAGGACGAACGAAACCAAATAATTCTACTCACAGGAATTTGTAGTAGATTGAGCAAATTCTGTAAATATAATCCTTCATTTTGCGATTTCTTTTTAAATCTTTCTCTTATGATGCTTATTATGAGACACCCGGAATAAATTAAAATACATACCACGATGATCCTTTCGCACATGAGGGCAGTCTGTCCTACGGCCTCGCTCAGCTCTCGACTCAGCTTGCTGTTCTCCTCCTGCAGACTGCGATTACGCTCCAGAATCTTCGAAACGTTCTCGGTTTCCTCGGACCTACAGCGCAACAGCTCGACGGTTAGAATTCCCAGATCTGGAATGACGTTCTTTCCGGATGCGTTGTGTATTTGAATCTGAATTTTGAAATTTTCGCTCATCAAGGTTCAAATATTTTTGTACGTAAATATCAATTTGTTATAGATGTTTATTTTCTGACTTCTACATTATTGATTCAGTACAAAAACATTTTCGATTCCAAACATTAGTTTTCCAGCACAAAATGAAACGTTACAGAAAAATGTTTGTATGTCAGTAAAGAAAGCAGCAGATTCCATAAGAGACACTTTTCAGATAAAAACAGAATGAAGGCTGCTGGGTTTCGCTGCAGAAATAAGAAGCGAGTCGACAGTCAAAGTCTCCAGAAGAACTGTGGCTGCTTCTGCAAGATGCTCAGTAACACTTCCAGCTCATTTCCTTATAAAACTGCACACACTGCACCTCAGATACTGCTTTATTTATTTAAAGTGAAGGATCGTCACATTAAATACTGACTTTGTTTCATTTATTACTGTTTACTGCTCTTTATAGGATTTTTTTAATGTAGAAACATTTAATTTCATTAGTTTTGAAGGCGTCTTTGCTCTACAGCATTTCTTTACATGTGCCTAAGACTTTACACAGTACTGTGTGTGTGTGTGTGTGTGTGTGTGTGTGTATATCTATAAATAAAATACTGAAAAGGAGAAAAACATCTTAAAATAAAAATTAAAAATAAATTACAGTTTCAAAGATTAAGTACAAACTGATATTTAATGTCTACAAATTTTTATTTTTTGTATTGTTTATATGAATAAATTGTTTATTAATAAAATAACATTTTACGATCTTAACGATTAAGCACAGAACTGTTTAGCAATATATAATGTCTACAGAAAAAAAATGCATTTTTGTATTAATGTTTAATTTATAAATAAAATAAATAACAGTGAAAAGGAGTGCAGAGCTTGTTTGGTATTTTAAGTCTACAAAAACTTAATTTTAAAAGTTTTATTTTTAAACTACTATTTTTTTTTATTTTAAAGTGAAGGATCGTCAAACCAAATACTGACTTTGTTTCATTTATTACTGTTTACTGCTCTTTATAGGATTTTATTTTAATGTAGAAACATTTAATTTCATTATTTTTGAAGGCGTCTTTGCTCTACAGCATTTCTTTACATGTGACTAAGACTTTTACACTTTGTGCTGTAAGATATATATGAATTTCAGTCTCACCCTGAAAGAACAGGAGCCACGCCTCCTCGAGCGTGCAACAACATCACCTGAAGCTCTTGCACCTGCGGGACAAATTATTTATCAAAGAACATTCATAGCATCGATCCAACATTCCTACAGTGTCCAGGAGTCTCATTTATCAAAGCGTGCATTAAAAAAAAAGCTCTTATCACACGGATACTGACGAATCCCACACTTTTAAACTGCTCGTGCACGGCTACGCTCATTTGCATAAAGAAACGCCCTCAAACTGCCATATATGGTAAACGACTTCCTTTTAAAATAAATAAATAAATAAAAAAAGCACAGTGTCGCTTGTTACAGACGACATGGAACAAGCCATAAAGTCTAAGAAGGTGAACTTCATTTTTATTTTTATTTGGTACTTTTACAAGCAGTTTGTCTAATAAACAAATAAAGACAATTTAAATTAAGATTTTATGAGGACGTGTGCGCAAACACGGCATCGTTCCTAACGATCTTAAAACGTTCCTTTTATACGATATTACTTTACATTTCGTCTGTTATCTGTCTGCATCTTATGAGCACCGAATTTCTGTAATTTCTCTCGATTATGATGATTTGATCAACAATAAGTGGAACAGAAGGTTTTCGTATTCAGTTTACCTGCTATTACACTTTTCTACCACTAGGGGGTCGCGCTTACACGCGGTCACACGCACATCCTGACAGAACTATGCGTACGCACGGTTGATAAACGAGTCTCCAGGTCTGTACGCTGTTAATTAAGAGGAGTTTATCCTGTGTAGTACCTGCTGCTTGAGCCGTTTCATTTCAGCGGCTCGAGGATCCACGTTGAGAACCGGTTTGTTCTTGATCTTCCGTGCGCGGTCTGCGTAACGCAGCGTGTTGATGGTCTCCTCGATGTTCGAGTCGGCCGGACTGACGCATGCGATCATTAACGTGTGACTGTTCCCTCCTAAGGAGTCTGTGACAGAGGAAAAAAATAAAAATCAAACACACACACAAATGAAACGCTTCAGACAAAACTAAACGTTAAAGGTTTAAAATCTTCAGGACTTATCAGAATTACAGAAAATATCACAAAATATAGCGATATTCCTGACGTGTACGAGAGGAACGCAGGTTAGGAGTGTTGCATGATGCAGCTGAAT
>NC_069724.1:832500-865000 GCF_027358585.1 Pangasianodon hypophthalmus | reverse complement strand
CACTGGAGACTCCTTCCATAAATGTTACACAACCGTCTCCTAGCAGAAAGCTTCACCACATCGACATTTTTTATTATTATTATTATTTTTTTTAATTTATTTATTATTAGTCTTGGATTACGTGGAACGTACGTCGTGCATGTCCGCGTGAACGAGCTGTTACTATAGAAACAATAACGTATCAGAACAAGCGCATTAAAATAAACCTGTGATTTATATGTTAAAACAACTTCTTTTTTTTAAATAATGTCCAGTTGTTCCCTTTTTTCCCCCAAAAAAAGAAAGAAAATGAGACGATGATTGTTATCTATTGAGTTTGAAAATTTGCAAATGAACCGGTTTAAAGTTAAACTGTAAAGTCATTTGCTTATTTTAGGGAACGAGGCCATTTGTGATCTCTAGAAAAATATTACAGCAGTTGAGAACAAAAGAATAACAATAAAATAAAAAAAAAAAACCCTACAGGGTTTGGAGCTGCTCAAACCGTTAGCGCTGTACAAACAAAGCTGACTTTTGTTCCCGTGAGAAAGATGAAATCAGCGCGTCGGAGCGATCAGTTCATGCAAATGAGGCAGAGAAAAGCGTCACACGACTGAAGAGAGCGAGCGACTCACTTGTCGCCGCCGCGGCGCTGCTCCAGGCTGATGGTGAAGATGGCGTGGGAACGGGACGAGGCGGCGTTCATGGCCGTGGAGCCCACGGTACGAGCCGAGTTCCCCGTCTCCAGACAGCCCACCATCTCCTCAGCGGTGGACACCTCGCTCTCCGTCAGACCTACGATCTGCAGCACCACAGCAGCAGCACTTCAGTTTGAGGTCGACGTGTTCAGCATCGATATAAAACGTATGACTAATTCATCAAAGTTCGCTCTTTCTTTCTTTTTTCTTTTTAAATTTCAAACTCACTTTGATGCCTTCCTTTGGATCTTCTCTGATGCTAATAACCGGTTTGTCCTTCGATGTACACAGGAGATCCAAAATCTCTTCATTGTAAATCTGGAAGGGAAAAAAAAAACAAAACGTTATACACTCAGTGTCTCGTTTAATAAAAATCCTGCCTTCATGACCAGAAACTTCCCAGTTCTCACTTGAACAATGCTTTCCGACTTCGGAGTTTCTTAAGAGATCCGACTTCTCAGAATTACGCTTGTCAACATGGAAGGGGCTCGGAGTGATCAAGCCAGAACGAGAAGAAATGTTTAAAATCACTAAACACCAGGAGATGCTTTAATAATTGAAAATGTTAACGAGATTTCAGGTAACAGTGAATCATTTTAGAAATAAATTAAGCCCGAACAAAACAACTCCTTAATCCCAGGTGTGACTTTATAAGGCTGAATTTGCGTGAACACTCCAAACTGGGAAGTAGGAGATTCCGAGTTGGAAAATTCCGAGTTGTCAGCAGGAGTATACACACTTATACTTATACGCCTGCTTGTGAACGCAAATACCGAATCAGCCAATCGCGTGGCAGGATCTCGACGCCTGTAGAGATGATCAAGACATTAATGTAAATGTAAAGACGTTGAATCGTCCAGTCAATCAGGAAAATGATAAAATGTGGAATGACGTCTGGCATCAGATGACGAGATACGAGTAAATATACGCACGTTTAAACATATAGGACATGACTGATCACGTTCCTTCTTCATCCACGTCGAAGTGCGTACATTTTAAACAGCATTAAGACGACGATTCTTTCCGAGCACGCACAAGCAGCGCATGAGAGAATACGACGCTGTGTTTGATAGCTTTAAAATGTACAATATATACGGGAATTACGTACATAACGTATAATAATAACAATTACAACGCACTGATCCGATATCCTGGGATCGGCATCGGAGCGATATCGGCAAAAACGGTGGATCGGATTTCAGAGAGGGGAAAAAAAGGAATGAATTTGAGCCGATCCTTTAACAAATGGAAAGGTTTGGAATTGGAAATGATCATTTTTTCCCCCATTAGTACTGATTTTTATTTATATTTATCCCCTTTCCGATTAGGAATTGCTAGTTGAGGCGACATTTCCTTTAGGGTTTTCCCGAGTAGGAGGTCGGATAATCCGAGTAATAAGCTTTAGACTCACCTCTCTCTCTCTCTCTCTGTGTTCATTTCACCACCAATTTGGAAAGAAACTGCACTAATTTCTTGCAACGGATTAATAAATAAAATGTGTTTTAATTTCTTCCGTAATGAAACACTGTAGAACTCATCGTTCGTTGCGTAAAGCTGTGTTTAATAAACACCAAATTTACTACTTACAGATTTCTAACGTGTTATAATCACGCTTTGTTAACTGCAACACCAGATCTCAATCTCAATCCTCTTTTAAATCTAAATAATTAAGTGATCACTGGAGTAGTCATTGATTAGATTAGATTAGATTAGATTAGAAACGCTTGAATATTGTACACTTTTGCATAAGAGTAACACTGATCTGTGTGAGCGAAAGAAAGGATCGGATACTTGGAAGTTTTGGAGGAATACGATACCTCGAGATAGGACACAGAGAGGAGGAATTCGCAGTCGGTCCTCTTTTCTTTTTCCTGAAAGATTTTCCGAACCACTCTGGGGATGACGCCGACGGTGGGCTCGTTCTCCTGCGCCGAGGTGTAGGTGCCTCCCATGGAGAAGGTCTTTCCTGAGCCTGTCTGGCCGTACGCGAGCACCGTGGCATTATAACCTGCAAATCAAACACATGCAGAACTTACGGAGCGATCACACGACTTACGGCATGCGAAATTTCGTTGGGAATATGGGCGGGAACCGGATACGACATCACGCGGCAAGGCGCTGGGTTTTCGTTTCACGTCATGGATTCCGATGTGCTTCTGTTTTGATGTTGATTTTATATTCTTTTAATCACTCATCACTCAAGTTCATGTCGTTCCAAACCCATAAGACTTTCGTTCATCTTTGGAACACAAATGAAGATGTTTTTAACGAAACCTGAGAGATTTCCGTCCCGCCATCGATGATCCATGTAACCAAAACTTTCAATCTCCACAAAGTTCAGGAAGTTTCTCAAGGTTCTAGCAGCCAGGAAACGCAGACTTTAGCACCATTTTGAAAAGCAAAATCAGCTCAGAACATAACGAACGAAGCTTACATACGGCGTTCCTCTCTTCCTCTACTGTAAACGGCTCAGCGCTCCCGAGTCCAGCTGTATCTCGAGAACGTCCGCTCTCGCGTCAACATCACACGCGTGCGTCGTGGTTCTCTCGTGAATGCACGTCGGAGATCTTTTCACAAAAAATTTAAGATATTTTGTGAATAAAGACTTTTAGTTTTTTTTGCTCACACAAAGCATTCGTATCGCTTCATAAAATCGGGAATAAACCCTTGGAGTCACCTGGATTACTTTTACGATGCCTTTATGAACTTTTTCGTTACATGGACCGTCAATGGAGGGACGGAAATCTCTCAGGTTTCGTTAAAAATATCTTCATTTGTGTTCCAAAGATGAACGAAAGTCTTATGGGTTTGGAACGACATGAAGGTGAGTAACTGATGACGGAATTTTTATTTTTGCGTGAACTACCCCTTTAAAGCGGTGTTGTGTGAAACGGGACGGTGCGACGCCGCTATAATCAGCGCGACACGAGTTCACCAAACTTGAACTTACGCACACGTACGAATGGAACAATTTAGACATTATCATTATCACACTGCTGGTAACGTTTACCCTGACGCTTCCTGGAGGCCACGCCCACTTTCAGGGAAGCGTTTTCCTTTAAGGAAATTCACACAAACCTTTGAAGAGGCCCGAGAGTAAAGGCGAGACGGCCGTGTTGAACACTTCCTCCTGCTCTGTAGTCGGATCAAACACGTAGTCGTACGTGAACGCTTTATCGTTGCCCACAACCACCTGAGGGAAAGGGGAAAAAAACGTAAACACCAGCGTAACTCAGCCTGGAGCTTCACGTCAATACGTACACTCATCAGCCTCTTTAATAGGAACACCCTTTCACCTGCTTGTTCATGCAATTATCCAGACAATCATGTTGTTTTCATGCAACGCATTAAATCATGCAGATACAGGTTTCCGTTAAAGTTCACAAACATCAGAATTGGGGAAATTTTTTCAGAAAATCTTCATCTGGTCTTTTTCCGATCTTCATCTGTCCAGTTTCATCTCCCAGTTTAGCCTCAGAGTCCTGAACAGAGTCCTGTTCTTGCTGTTGTAGCCCATCAACCTTAATGAACGACATGTTCTGGGATGCTTTTCTGCTCACCACGGCTGTAAAGAGTGCTTATTCGAGTTACTAATCAAGCTGAATCATTCTCCTCCTGATCTCTCCGATCAACAAGGCGTTTCTGCCTGCGGATCTGATTCTGATCTGTTGCGTGTGAAAATCCCACGTGATCAGTTTCTGAGATACTCAAACCGGCACCAACGCACAAGCCACGCTCAAAATCACTCAGATCTTCTTCGTGAACTTTAACTAAAACCTGTGATGCGTCTCAATTCGTCTAATATTCGTCCTAAACGGTACCCGAGAATAAAATTAGTGCGTCCCAAATCGTCAGATGTCAAAACGAGGATCCCAAAGATACCAGGATGCTCGAGCATCTGTTTCCGGTAGATTTTCGAAGTGTGGATCCGTGGACACTTTTTCAGCTAATATTACCCACAATTCCTTGCGCAAATTAGGAGGAGGAGGAGGATTGTGACGGGTTTCTTCGCCGAATTCAAGGACGCGTTGTAGAGCGGCGTGAATGACGTAGAAAAATAAATCAAGGGGATGATGAATTAAATGATATGGTATAAATTCGATAAGGAATAACGAATGTGTGGCGAATACGGTGTGTGTTACTAGGCAACAACATCCCAGTACGCGCATTTTGTTCTTTTGCTACACACTCAAAAGTGTGTACTTTTTCCCTTCACGAAGAGAGTACATACTTTCAGCGAACAGTATAAGGTAAGTATGCGAACTGAGTAGACTCTGCACTGGAGCTGCATGATTGCTGTCACGTGATTGGTTGATTGGATAATTGCATGCATGACCAGGTGTTCCTATTATTATGACCAGTGGATGTAGGGGTGAATTAGGACCTGTGGCTCTCCAGGCACGAAGGTTAGACAGCTCTGGCATCCTTCATTCAGCTCTTTAGGAACCAGAGGGCGGCAGCGGAGAGCCACACGGACCAGAATCACTTTGTCGTCCTCTTTAGTCATGCTGAATGAACAGAAAATACAAAACAAACACATTCTGATGAGGTTTTTAATCATTCAGTAACTTTATTTAGCTAGTTATACAGGTAATGATCATGCTAACCTTCATAAACTAGTCCCATTCATTCCCAAACAATAGCCTGTTGTTATATTAACAGCACAGGATAACTTTAAACTCTTTAAACTTCACGCATGAAGTCATATTCAGCTTAAATGATCATAAATGAAGCGAACAGACTTCCTCTGCTTTTTAAAGCACCTACCTGAGTGAAGACGCCTTTTCTTTATTAGCAGGAAACTTGAAAAATGTTCGTCAGTATGTTCTTTAATCCACCTGTACATAAAACAAACTTCCACGCAGTTTAATTAAAATTAACAAAAGAACAACAAAACTCCTTCTCGGCTGCTGTCACTTAAAAATAAAACACAGCTACTGAACAACACAAGCGGCCATTTTGTTTCCCTGCTCGCTGCAGCGGTTTGCTTTCAGTTCACCCGCCACTTTCAAACCAGGAGCTCCGCCCCGGCGTCGTGACGTCACGCTCGCGTCATCGCGCACGCCGTGCCGCTGCTGCTGCCACCTGCTGGTGAGATTGTGCATAACACTTTTGATTGATAGATAGATAGATAGATAGATAGATAGATAGAGTACTGTGTAAAAGTCTTAGTCACATGTAAAGAAATGCTGTAGAGCAAAGACGCCTTCAAAAATAATGAAATTAAATGATTCTACATTAAAAAAAATCCTATAAAGAGCATTAAACAGTAATAAATGAAACAAAGTCGATATTTAATGTGATGATCCTTCACTTTAAATAAATAAAGCAGTATCTGAGGTGCAGTGTGTGCAGTTTTATAAGGAAATGAGCTGGAAGTGTTACTGAGCATCTTGCAGAAGCAGCCACAGTTCTTCTGGAGACTTTGACTGTCGACTCGCTTCTTATTTCTGCAGCGAAACCCAGCAGCCTTCATTATGTTTTTATCTGAAAAGTGTCTCTTATGGAATCTGCTGCTTTCTTTACTGACATACAAACATTTTTCTGTAACATTTCATTTTGTGCTGGAAAACTAATGTTTGGAATCTAAAATGTTTTTGTTCTGAATCAATAATGTAGAAGTCAGAAAATAAACATCTATAACAAAGTTTGTACGGAAAAAAAAGGGGGGTGGGGTGCCAAGACTTTTGCACAGTACTGTATGCGTGTATATATATATATATATATATATATTAGATCAGATTCAACGTTACTGCTATTGTGCAGAGTATGAATAAAGAGCCAATGAAATGCCATTACCATCTAACCAGAAGTGCAAATAGCAATATGTCTCTCTCTCTCTCTCTCTCTCTCTCTGTATGTATATATACACATATATATATATATATATATATATATATATATATATATATATATATATATATATATATATATGTACATATAATATATACATGTGCAGGGTATGAGGTAGAGAAAGTAGAGACCAGCTCAGTGCACATGAAAAGGTGTACAAATATACAAGGTGCATTGGACAGAGATGTGAGGTATATATATCTGGTAGAGAAAGTAGAGACCAGTTCAGTGCAAATATAGATGGTGCACGTAGTAATTAGTCAGTAATATATATATACATACACACACATCTTGTTATAGTGGCACCTGTAAAGGTGAGGGATATAGTAGGCAGCAAGTGAACAGTCAGTTCTCGAAGTTGATGTGTTAGAAGCAGGAAAAATGGGCAAGCGGAAGGATCTGAGCGACTTTGGCAAGGGCCACATTGTGATGGCTAGACGACTGGGTCAGAGCTTCTCCAAAACAGCAGGTGTTGTGGGGTGTTCCCGGTGTGCAGTGGTTAGAACCTACCAAAAGTGGTCCAAAGAAGGACAACCGGCGAACCAGCGACAGGATCATGGACTCCCAAGACTCACTGAAGGCGAGCCCGTCTGCTCCGATCCCACAGAAGAGCTACTGTAGCACAAACTGCTGAAAAAGTTCATGCTGCAGACCGGTCAGAGTGCCCATGCTGGTATGTGAGTTTGTGGGTTCTGCACATTATCTTAGCTGTTCCTAGGACTGCACTCTTCTGGACAGAGACCTCGAATCTGCTGGAGTCGCTCTCCCAGTTTGGGGGTCACAGCCCCTAATGCTCCTGTTACCACTGGGACAACTTCAGACTTCAGTTTTATCTGTATAGCGTATTTAACAATGGACATTGTCACAAAGCAGCTTTACAGAAATATATAAACTCAGGATATACATTTTAAATGTATGAATTTATCCCTAATGAGCGAGTCAGAGGCGATGATAGTGAGGAAAAACTCCCAGAGACATCATGAGGAAGAAACCTTGAGAGGAACCAGACTCCAAAGGGAACCCATCCTCATCTGGGTGACACTGAATAGTGCGATTATAAATCATTCCCTTCTATAACTGTGTGCTACACGGTCAGAAAGTGCAATTGTGTAACCAGGAAATTCATTATAGTTTTAACATGAAGTCTTTTTTGTTGAAGTTATCAACTGCTCACTGATGGAGCCCTGAGTGCAAAACTGAACATCATCCGCAGCCCCAAAGCCACTACAGCACACCTTCACCTTCCACATCTGTTCCAGGTGTTCCTTCAGCCCCTGGTACACCTCGATCTTCTCATGCTCCTTCTTCCTGATGTTACTGTCATCTTCTGCTCTTCATCAACCACCACTCTGCCTGGAGCACAGGATCTTAGCTCTACTTTATATATATATTTGAAAGAAAATGAAAATGAATTTTAAAAAAGATTTTGTGTTGTTTATTGCAGATAGATGTGACAAAATATATCATATTCCTGCATAATATTTTCTACATTTCATTCAGTGCAAGTGTTCCAGCGCTTGTCCGGATTCCTCTAGGGAAAAAAAATTATAATTTATGTCACTTTTAAGTTTTTTTTTTTGTTAAATTTAAACTTCTTTAGACAACAAAAGTCTACACACACAGTCAATCCTAATGAGGATGGATTGAGAGTAGAGCTAGCACTCCATATCACTTTTATCGTAATTTCCGATATCGATATCGAAACCCATCCGATATCGTTTTCTTTAAAAACTACTCAGCTTTAAAATGATTTATTTTTAACTGAAATGCATCGCAGTTAAACTCTTTCACACAAAAATCACTTATATTGTAAATGGAATAAATAGAATAAAATTAATCCTTACATTCCTTTTCCAAATCCAATTCCAACCTTTGTGATTTGTTATTGGATCCGATGTCCGATATGTTTAATCCTTTATCCGATCCAACAGGTTTTTTGTTTGTTTGTTTGTTTTGTTTTGTTTTGGTATTGACCCGATACTGATACTGATACTGATACTGATGCTGATGCTGATGCTGATGGTGAGTATTGGATCAGTGGCATCTCTAACTGAGAGCTCTAAAATATTTTTTTCCAAAATAAAGGAATAAATAACACTAAATAAAATAAAACTGGTGTTTAAACACACTGTTTATCTGCACAAAAGATCACGAATAAGCAAAACATAGATGCGTTAAGAGATTTTGATGGTCATTTAGGAGATTTATACATTACATACAAACAGTTTTATGAATCAGATTATTTTAGTGTAAATGCAACCACACTTTTTATAAACAAGCCCCTGGAATTTTACACACGAGTGAAAGAGAAACTCACAAATGACCCCATGAGATTTGTAGGAAAATACCTTTATTTTTATCGATGGCAGTCACTTTTAGTCATTAACCTTGTACAAGTAAACAATTTAAGTTAATTTAATCTGAAGATATTTTCCAGCACAGCTGAAACTGCTCACTAAAACTAACCATCAGCTTCATAAATCATACATTAATATGACAATAAATGCAAAATAATGCAACAGTAAACTCTTTCACACAGTATAACTCCTAAAGTAAAAACAGATTTGAAGTAGATCTTCATCCAGACAGAAACTTCTGCTGAGTCACATTTAAGAGGCTTTTAGGAATAAATAATTTTAGAGGCATCCTACAATAATTCAGAAAGAGGTCTTTGGTATTTTTAAGACACACACACACACACACAAATATAGCTGTATTTTTCTTTCTTTTTCAGTCATAGAGATGAAATCTATTTACACGATTCAAGTTGAATACTAAAACATCACGAGTGAGAAGTTAAAAACACACCCAGGTCAGTCAGCGCCTTGTAACTTTTTTGATTCGGACGTTTTCTTTGGCAAACCCGGCTGGATTCATGGCTATGCAGGTGAAATTGGTGTGGAAGTCTTTTTGAGAAAGGTCTGTGAACACCACCTTGGTGTGGAGGTACTCCGTCCCGTCATTGGACCTGCAGATACAATGATATAATGTTAAATTAGACATAAAGTTCTGTTTATTTGTGAAGTGCTGTTACATGAAAATAATCCAGGCCCGGGTGGTGCGATCCGGTCTGACCCGAAGTGGATTATTTTCCTTTAACAGCGCCGTCTGAAGTGGTTTATTCCTCTTATACCACAACGATTACAATTTTTTAATTTAATTTTTTAACAAACGGCACATTGAGCAGTTTAACCGTTTGTAGCTACATTTAACGTTATGGGACGTCCGTGAGACGAGTGAGTTCCTGTTGTCGCTTACGTTACAGCAGCGATAAACAGTCGTTCCCTCAACAGCCTCTCTTTTTTTATTTCTTTTGCAATCAATAAGACAAAAAAACACAAAAAACGCAGCTCATCATGTTACTGAGAAACCGCAACGATGCCTGAACTCCTCTGTCCTGAAGATCTGAAGATGTTGGAAAACTTACTAACTGTTACAAAGCGCTGGGACTGGAGACTCCTTCCATAAACGTAGCCTTACAGAAAACTTCACCATGTAACGTTTATTATTATTATTATTATTATTATTATTATTATTAGGGTTAGATTACGTAAAGCGTTCGCCGTACATGTTCCTGTGTATGAGCTGTTTCTATAGAAACGATAACACATTAGAACCAGCGCATTAATATAAACCTGCGATTTGTGTAACAGCCGCAGGAACGACTGTCCGAGCTGCTGTTATAGAAAATGAATCCACGTCTTCTGATTCGTTGTGGTGTAATAGTATATTAGTTGTGAAGCTCAGCATGCAGGAAGAGTCTGCTCTTACTTTTTCTCTGTTTTCGTCACATTGATGTTCTTATAGACCTCCTCTAAAAAGTGGCCGTCAGCCAGCCAGTACACCATCGTCTCGTCTTTCAGTCCTCCAGGGTTCACTTTGCAGGTGATTCTGTAGCTGGTGCCTAAGAAGTGGTGCATCAGACAGGAATATAACTTATAAAGTGTCTTACCTACTGTAAATAATCTGTTATAGATCAAATCAAAAGGAGAAGTGACTCTAAAACAGACAGTGACCTGAACCTTTGTGTGAAGAAGAGGAATACATCTTACCTAAACGTTTGTGTGCTATGTTGACGATCATAGGCGCTGTGACTTCTGTTTCTGCAAAACACAATATTTCAGCAGGTTAAAACTCTTATAACGGTTGTCGATAAGTTAAAAGAATAACTGTTATTGATTTATCAACAGATTTATCAATCTCATAACTCTCATAAATAGAAGAATCCTACAGAGTTCAGAGTCGACAAAACGACTCTCTGAGACACAAAAAGTGACTTTACAGCGACACACACACACACACACACGTCTCAGATGATGAAAAGGATAAAGGATGGATTTATAAAGTGTTTGGGTTCAGGACGCAGGTTTGTAAGTGAACTGTGAGGGTTGAAACGTACTGGGATGAGCCGTGGTGGGAGAAGAGTGGAGCAGCATGACAGCGGTGATGCACACACACAGAGATCCTAAACACACAACACAACACAACACACTTTACACACACAGCAATGACAACAATACATAAACCTCACACCTGAGTAAAAAAAACACACCTTTATTCAATCACTTATTTATAGCTAGACTCCAACAGTGACGTCCTAGCAAGTGAAAATATCTTTTATACACACTTGTACGAAGTATTTCCTATTCCTATCAGATTACAATAAACCAAATATAAGATTATTAAAGCTACTAGACTAAAATCTTTCTATAAATTTATCATCTTTCTATAAATCTATCATCTTTCTATAAATCTATCATCTTTCTAGACATAATTGCTTTAAAAATAACTAAATTGCTAAAACTAACAAGGTTCAAGGTTCTTTATTTGTCACTTTATTTCTCTATGTTTCTTTGTATGTATTTTTTTTTTGGTTCTTTATTGTTTATTTGGAACAATAGAATAAAACTGTGTCAAGCTTGAAATAAGTAAAAATATCCAGAAATATGTTTAATAATCATCCTAAAATAAGGAAAGTTATTATACTGGAGATATTTTCACTCGTTCAGACGTCATTCTTGCAGTGAAATACTAAACTGTAATGTCTGTATGCTTTAGTAAAATAAATATTACAGTCTGTGTGGAAAGAATAAAATGTAGTTATATCTAACACTGAGGATAAACTGACAGGTTACAGACACGGCCGAGTTGTTTGTTTGTTTGTTTGTTTGTTTGTTTGTTTGTTTGTTACATGAGCCACCAGGTTCTCGCGGGGGAAAAAGCTGCCACTCGTCTGTTTTAGTTTTGATAAAAAGACTAGAACATGCACACTTTCTTACTCTTTTCTGCACAAAACATCGTTTTTGTAGTTCAGAAGTCTCATTTTGCACAAATTTGTTCAATGTGGAAATAAAATAAGGCTGTAATATAGAAAATAATAAACATCAGCTTACAATAACTAGACAAAATGGAAGATTTATTAACAGTAAGATCTCTGTTCTTCTTTACTATGAAATCAGTTCACTGACAATTTTAAGAAATACTACTACTACTACTAATAATAATGATAATAATAATAATAATTATAGTAAGGTTGATAAAAATCTAACTTTCAGTAAGAAGATAAAATAAATGATCTATGAAACTATGTGCTTTCTATTTTTTTGGAACCTGAACTCAACAATCTGTCTTATAAAACTGAACAAAAAAAATTTCTCACAGTGAAATGAACTGGATTCAGGACATTAGACAGAGATGAGGAATGATCAGATGATGTAGTTACACATCCAGGAGTGTGATTTATCTCTGCAGTTTGGACTTCACTGAAATTTCTCTCCAAAAAAACCCCCCAACAGTTACACTAACACTTTAAAAGTGAAAGTAAATGGTTGTGGCTCTCTTTCTGGCAGCCACCCAGATAAATAACCAGGACATGAGTGACGTGTTAGATAATGAAGTCATTCATAAATTCATTTTCACTTCACAGTAAAGGTGTTTCAAATAGAAAGTGATGAGAAAAACAGATTAGAGTAGGCACTCTAGTCAAATCCAGAAGTGAATGAATAACAGAAAGTTTAATTTATATAGAACTCCTTTCCAAACAAGACGCTCCTCGAAGATAATCACAAAAGCAACGCAACACAGAGGCAGAAATAAATCAAATCAAAGTGAATAATTAACACAAAATGTTTCCTTCACTGTCCTTTACACGTTTAAACACCACGAGACGAGACTTTAAAACATTTTACAGCTTTATTTAACTGTAAAATAAATTCCACAGATCTTACTTATATTTATATTTATATTTAAAAAGTTATATTTGTATATTTGTATGTATAGCTAATAATAAACAATATATTTATTACTCATCACCTAGAATTGAACTGGATCTTAAATAACTCAAAAACAAGTCTATAAATAATGACAGTGAATCTAATGACAAAAAAAAGCTCTATGGCTTTAATATAGAGTCAAAATGTTCACAATTCAATAATCAGGAATAAAAAAATAATATATAATATATAATAATGTATAATAATGTATAAATAGGGTTCTGGAAATGTCTTCATTTGTCTAGAATGTGTTTAATAGTCGAGTAGTTAGATTATGTTTAAAATCTGTGGAATTTATTTTAGAGTTAAAAAAGATTTCCCTCATAACTGTAAATAAAAATAAAAATAAAAGAAGTTTGTATTAATACTGTATGCAATAACGCCATCTCGACACAGTGACACCTAGCGGACACACGAGGAACTGCAGGCGTCATTAATAAAAGCCAGAAGCAGCTTGTTAAAGAAATAAATCTTTATAGAAATTATTTTAAAAGTTAATTTTTTTCCTTCGTAGTGTTTGATCTCATCCTGAACTACACACAGGTTTATTGTGAAGCCTTCACAGCAAAGACATTTATTCATTTTTAATAGATCTCTGCACTAAACGATAATAATCATCATCTATCTTTTTAAAAAAAAAAAAATTAAAAAGTTATTGAGTGAAAAATCAAACTCGAAGAAACAGAAACATCAGGAGCTTTACCTGAGATGGTGAGAGTCCAGGTCATGGTTCAGGCTTCAGAGCATCAG
Source organism: Pangasianodon hypophthalmus (assembly GCF_027358585.1). Taxonomy (NCBI): domain Eukaryota; kingdom Metazoa; phylum Chordata; class Actinopteri; order Siluriformes; family Pangasiidae; genus Pangasianodon; species Pangasianodon hypophthalmus. The sequence continues at coordinate 851,448 of NC_069724.1, read as the reverse complement.
CACAGAGGCGCCTGAGGTTTTAAACCCTCTCTCTGACGTCATCAGCACTTCTGCTCGTCATAGGGCATGATCGAAACCACAGTGTTGCCATGGAAACACACTTGGGCTTGCCATTGAGGTTGAAACGGTGTGCATCGAGTTTATGCATATTCATGATACACAGAAACGGAGACTCCAGAAAAATCTAGATACAAAATACTCCAAATATTAATTCAGTTTCTTCTCAAAGAACTTAAATAAATAAATAAATAAATAAATAAATAAATAAATAAATAAATTCGTGATAAATTGTGATATCTTTTAAAAATTACTCTAAATTACTCTTAAATACATTTTGTACCTGAAAAATAGTAAATTTGTTTCTACTTTTCAGCGTTAAATAAACATTTATAAATATAAATATATGTACTATTAAATGTATAAATATATTTTATATAAATTATATGTTAATATATTTTAATTGTGAGAGAAAAAAAAGAAATTAATAGAAACTTTATACATTAAATATAAATATGTATATTATACAGCTTTGTTTTTTATTTCAATGTTAAATAAATATTTATTAATTTTTATTTATTTTTTTTAATGTAAAAAAAAGAGATTTATATAAACATATATATATTTCTACATTAATCACATTAAATATAAATATGTATTTTATTGTAATTTTATTTCTTGGAAAATGTTAACATTTTTTTGTCTGTAAAATAATAAATGTTTCTATTTTTCAGTGTTAAATATGCATTTATAAATATTAAATAAATGTATTAACATATTTTTAAAAATATATTTAATTTATTTAATATAAATTATATGTTAATATATTTAAATTTTTAGAGGTAAAACAAGTATTTAACAAAACATTTTTGTATATTAAATATAAATATGTAATTATACATCTTTGTTTCTATTTCAGTGTTTTAATTATTTATTTTAAAAGACACATTAAATATAAATACGTATATTTATACAGATTTGTTTCTACTTTTTTAGTGCGAAATATGTATTTATTTATTTATTTTTTTTAAATAAATAATAAGAATTTTTACATTTATACAAATGCATCTTTATACATTAAATATAACCCAATAGCCTATTTTATATATTTTATAAATATAAAATATTTATATTATATAAAGCAGCGGTTCTCAAAGTGGAGTTCAGGGGTCTGTGATGCTTTATTTATTTTTATTTATTTGTTTATTTATATATATTACAGTGGTGGAAATTAGAACCCAGTTATTATATGCGTTATGTTTATTATTGCTGGAATGTAATGGGATGTGTACAGTAAAGTTTAATAATAATTAAAAAAAAACTTTAATAAATAGCCAAACCATAGCTGTACACATTGAAATAATGAGACGCAACATTCACTGATGTTGAAATTTATTTTACATGCTGCAAAAAGTTTAATAAACCCCTGATACACGTCGTCGAACGTCGAACGTCGAACGTGAGCCGTATCTGCTGGCTGTTCGAGAGGAAACGTAAATATTGTGGACGAGAGAAACGTCTTGGTGAATCAGGACACGATCAGGATCTCTGTCGCGATAAAAAGCGCTTGCGTAATACTCCAAATAATCTTCATATCAGTCACGGATTACACATTAACATCTTCATCTGAGATTGAGTTTACCTGAGAAGGTACTGTAATTCTGCGTCATTTCAAATCTAAACATCATCAGCATCATCATCATCATCATCATCATCATCATCATCAAATCCTGCTGATAAAATGAATCCGCTCGTAAACTCAAAGCTTTAATAAACATTCTCCTTTAGTCACTTTATTTTCTTCAGCTGTGAAGCTTCGAATAATCTTAGAAACAGTTCCAAAAGTTTACTAGAGACCTTTCTTCCTTTTTTTTTTTTTAAACAGAGAATACTTTCAACACTAAATCCGTCATCCAAATCTTACGCCATCAGATTCATCGTAAATGAACGATGACACACACAAAGAAAATACCAGAGTAACAGAATATCATTCAGTCATATAATGTACCGTCTTTCAGGATACCGCTCCCTTAGCAGCCGCCGAAACCCACGCATGTAGATAAGGAGTGAAAGAGAAAGTTTGTGTTAAAATGCCTCAGTATCCAGGAACACAGGAACACAGGAACACAGGAATTCCACATCTGAACCCTGAGAACGTCGCTGACTCACAGACGAGTGTGTTCTCTCAGAAAGACAAACATTCCCCTAAAGAGATTCTGGTCAGTGGCTTCTCCACATCTGTGTGTGTTTGAGCACATGTGTGTGTGTGTGTGTGTGTGTGTGTGCTGTGTCTAACCAAGGCTAAAAAAAAAAAAAAAAAAACCACAGTAAACATCAGCAATGACGAGAAGTGAAAGAAGGGTTTTCACTGGACAGGACAGAGGATTTCATAGTAACTGGAAAAGAAAGGGGGGGAAAAAATGATGTCTGAGGTTGTAACTTACGGTTAAAACCATTAAGACTAAAAAGGAGGTTAGTATTTTCTTTAAAAAAAAAAAAAAAAAAAAAAACTTTAAGATTTCAAAGTTTCAAGAACAAAGCCAGACCTCTAGTAGATTTTTTTTCTCCTTTAAATACACATATGCACAGTGTGTGTGCCAATATACAGTACAGTACACACTTTTGGTGATTAAAGTTCCAGTCCCAGTGTCCGTGTAACTCCATGACAGATTGCGTATAGTCTCTCTCTCTCTTTCTCTCTCTCTCTCTCTCTCTCTCTCTGTCTGTCTCTCTGGGATGGTCGTGGCCGTCATTCCAGACCGAGGGTATAGTTGATGCCCTGCACTAGTCCGATGATGACTGGCTGCCAGGCTACGAGATAGCGAAGCCAGTCCAGTAACTGTCCGTACATGACGTGAGGTCTCTCCCACCTTACGGCCGCCAGTTAAGGAGAAAAAACTGAACAAATGAATAAATTTCATGATGCAGCCGTTTGGTCTTTTGTGCAATGTATAAAATCGTGCCATCAAGAGCATCAGTTAACGTTCACATCAAACATCACAATGTGATCTCCGTGACTTTGACCGTGGCGCAAGTCTTCTGTTCCCCCTTCTGGCAGAATATCGTATCGTATCACATATAGCATAGTATATCGTATCGTATCATCACATATCATATCTTATCATATCGCGTCGTATCTCATAGTATAGTATATAGTATCGTATCATATCGTATCGTATATTTCATATAGTATAGTATATTGTATCGTATCATATCGTATCGTATCATATCGTATCGTATCTCATAGTATAGTATATAGTATCGTATCATATTTCATATAGTATAGTATATAGTATCGTATCATATCGTATCGTATATTTCATATAGTATAGTATATTGTATCGTATCATATCGTATCGTATCTCATAGTATAGTATATAGTATCGTATCATATTTCATATAGTATAGTATATCGTATCGTATCATATCTTATCATATCGCATCGTATCTCATAGTATAGTATATAGTATCATATCATATTTCATATAGTATAGTATATAGTATCGTATCATATCGTATCGTATATTTCATATAGTATAGTATATTGTATCGTATCATATCGTATCGTATCTCATAGTATAGTATATAGTATCGTATCATATTTCATATAGTATAGTATATCGTATCGTATCATATCGTATCATATTTCATATAGTAGAATATATTGTATCGTATCTTATCATATCGCATTTCATATATTACAATATATTGTATCGTATCATATCATATCATATCTCATAGTATAGTGTAGTATCATATCGCATCATATTTCATATTGTAGAGTATATCGTATCGTATCTCATAGTATAGTATATATTATCGTATCATATTGTATCATATCATATTTCATATAGTAGAGTATATTGTATCGTATCTTATCGTATCTCATATAGTATAGTATATAGTATCATATCATATCGTCACTTATCGTATAGTATCTCGTATCGTATCTCATATAGTATAGTATATCTTATCGTATCAGATCATATATCGTATCGTAGGAGCGGAACCCGGCGTGGTCTTCTACCGTTTCAGCTCATCCGCCTCAGTGTTGCTTTTCTGCTCACCACGGTTGCACAGAGTGGTTATTTCCAATTACCGTCCGCTCTTCAGCCCAAAAAAACAGATAGCTTTCCCCCCCCCCAGCGTTGTGTGTGAAAATCACAGGAGATTCTTCACTTTTCTGTTTTTGAAATACCTCAACTGGCACCGATACTCGCGCCACGCTCAAAGTCACTGAGAGTCGCTGAGATGTTTCCGTCATTCCGAACATCCAGGTCTGAAGCTCTTGACCTGTATGATTGGCTGATTGGGTAATTGCACAGGTGTTCCTATTAAAGTGAACAGTTTTAAAAGTATTTTTAAAAAAAAAAAAAAACATTACAAGAACATTACAAAGTTATTTTTTTAGTCTGTTATTTCTGTGCTAAATATCTGTTTTTTTTGTTAAAAGAATAATTCACATTTATCACACGAAACTGTGACATCATCATGAATAATCTCGGCGTCTATGAGAGTAAAACACAACCATAGAGGCAAATTATTGTAAAGAAAAGAAATCTCATGAAAGAGGAAGTACTGTTACCCAACACGCTGCTGTAAGAACAACAATCTATAAGTTTTTTTATTAAAAATTTTTATTACGAATTATTAAGAGAGTCTATGTAATGTCCTGTTTCAGTCTGAGTCACTTTTTAATGAAACTGCAGGATGACTCGGCTTTTCTTCGCTCAGAAGGTGGAACTTTAAAAACCCCGCCATCACACCAGCCATTTAACAGGAAAGAAACTTTTCCCAAGTTGGTGATTAAGCTAGTGTGGAATTTCTTCCTAGATGTCAATGTCTCCAAACAATCATCCCACACACTCATTACAGGGAACTACAGTGCAAAGCATAGTAATATTTCCCAGAAATCATTGCCTACACACAGGGCTCCGTACACACGGCAGGGTTTGGCCTTATAAACTGTTCTACAAATAGACAGTGGGTCAGTCAGAGCCGTGACACAGCAGCAGTGAACAGGGAAAAAAAACCACCAATGATTTTCAACTGTTTGGTTTGAAATGTGAAACGCCGCATCATATCATACATCTCATATCGTATCTCATATCGTATCTCATATCGTATCATATCGTATCATATCATATCTTATCTCATATCGTATCATATTACATTGTATATCGTATCATATCATACATCTCATATTGTATATCATATCCTATTGTATATCGTATCATATCGTATAATATCGTATCTCATATTGTATCTCATATCGTATCTCATATCGTATCTCATATTGTATCATATCGTATCTCATATCGTATCATATTACATTGTATATCGTATCATATACATCTCATATCGTATCATATCGTATCTCATATCGTATCACAATGTATATCGTAGAGTATCTCATATATCGTATCCTATCATATTGTATATTGCATAATTTCATATCGTAACATACCGTAACGTATCATATCTCATATTGTATCATATTGTATCTCGTATCATATTATATATCGTATCATATCCTCTCATATCATATCTCATATCATATAGTATTTCGTATATTGTATTATATCGTATCATATCGTATCATATCGTATCTCATATCGTATCATATCACATTATATATTGTATCATATCATATTGTAACGTACCATATCTCATATCGTATCACAATGTATCTCATAGAGTATCTCATATATCGTATCCTATCATATTGTATATCGTATAATTTCATATCGTAACATACCGTAACGTATCATATCTCATATTGTATCATATCGTATCTCATATCGTATCATATCGTATCATATTACATTGTATATCGTATCATATACATCTCATATCGTATCATATCGTATCTCATATCGTATCACAATGTATATCGTAGAGTATCTCATATATCGTATCCTATCATATTGTATATCGTATAATTTCATATCGTAACATACCGTAATGTATCATATCTCATATTGTATCATATCGTATCTCATATCGTATCATATTATATATCGTATCATATCCTCTCATATCATATCTCATATCATATAGTATTTCGTATATTGTATTATATCGTATCATATCGTATCATATCGTATCTCATATCGTATCATATCGTATCATATCACATTATATATTGTATCATATCATATTGTAACGTATCATATCTCATATCGTATCACAATGTATCTCATAGAGTATCTCATATATTGTATCATATCATATTGTATATCGCATAATTTCATATCGTAACATACCGTAACGTATCATATCTCATATTGTATCATATCGTATCTCATATCGTATCTCATATCGTATCTCATATCGTATCATATCACATTGTATATTGTATCATATCATATTGTAACGTATCATATCTCATATCGTATCACAATGTATCTCATAGAGTATCTCATATATTGTATCATATCATATTGTATATCGCATAATTTCATATCGTAACATACTGTAACGTATCATATCTCATATTGTATCATATTGTATCTCGTATCATATTATATATCGTATCATATCCTCTCATATCGTATCTCATATCGTATAGCATCTCGTATATTGTATTATATCGCATCGTATCATCTCGTATTGTATCATATTGTATCGTATATCGTATATTTCGCATCGTATCATATTGTATCATATCATATTGTATATTGCATCGTATCTCACATCGTATATCGTCTCATATCATACTGCATCGTGTCATATATTGTATCTTATCCTATCGTATCATATCGTAACGTATAATATCACATATTGTATCATATGGTATCATATGGTATCATACTGTATACCGTAGACTATCTCGTATATCGTATCGTATCTCATATTGTATTATATCGTATCTTGTATCGTATCATATTGTATATCGTATCATATCCTCTCATATCTCATAACGTATAGTGTATTGTATCATATTGCATCGTATCATCTCGTATTGTATCATATTGTATCGTATCTCACACCGTATATCGTCTCATATCATATATCGTATCATACTGTACATCGTATCATATATCGTAACACATCATATCGTATCTCGTATCATATATCGTCTCATATCATACTGTATCGTATCGTACATTGTATTGTACATTTGTATTGTATCGTATCCTATCGTATATTGTATCATATCTCGCATCGTATCATCTCATCATATTGTATATTGTATCGTATCTCACATCGTATATCATCTCATATTGCAACGTATCGTATATTGTATCTTATCCTATTGTATCATATTGTGATTGTTGAATGTTTTAATCAGTTGAATTGAGACATCACTGTATCGTATCGTATCAAATTATAATTTTGTGTATCGCTACAACCCTAGCATCTCTCTCTCTCTCTCTCCCTCCCTCTCTCTCTCCATTTTTCCCCTCAACTATTTTCCACTTGTTTCTGATCAACCTAGTCCTCTCGTATTAAAGCATCAGCCAAACGATGCTTTATTTTACGTACTATTACGTAAACGTAATAAAATATTCAGCATGTCTATATACTCAACAGTCAACCAATCTCATTCTAGAGACTCATTATTACGCCCGAAACTTAGGTAACCCCACACACACACACACACACACACACACACACACACACACACACACAGAAAGGATACGGATTACTGAACATTCTCTTCAGGTCCACCTTTTCTTTGCAGTATGGGCACGTCTGTTTCTTACCCACAATGCACCACCCTCGTATGCAGAACTCGTGGAATCTGGGAGGAAAACAGTCAAGGAAAGAACGACACTTTGTTTGAGACATGAGCATATAAAAAAAGCAATATGATCATGAGGTAGAACAGTGGTTATGTACAGGTGAGCAAAGAAATACGCAAATATGCAAATCAAACTGGGTTTTATCAGCTACTCGGATATTTGAAGGCCACATCAGACTCTGAATCACATCAAACTAAAAGACAGCGATCTTCTACTACGATCTTGAAAAACGTGACTGGTGACAGAAAATCAGAATCTGTGTTTCAGCTTTTTGTACCTGTTCCTTAGCGTTACGGACGCTGATACGACACTATATCCGGGAGAAAAAAGTAGTTTTGGAGGTCTTCTTTCTTTAATGTTAAGCTTCATCACTTTTTTCATGATTCATATTTCTTCAAATTTTCACATGCTCTAAATCCGCTCCCTAGAAGCGTGTCTTGCTCTACAGTAGCAGCTCGCTAGCAGTAAATGTGGTTTGTTGGTGTGTTTTTTGGCTGAGCATCTTCACACACACACACACACACACACACACACACACACACACACACACACACACACACACAGACACACACAGACACACACAGACACACACTATTCCCTTTTCCAACCGTCGCTCGGTTTGAGATGAATAATGGTTGGAGTTTGTTTAGTCTTAAGTCTTTAGCTCTCGTTGGAAACGAACGGTCTCCGGTCGCTTTGTCGCTGCGAGACGCTGTACGTGTGAACGAGCCAGGAAAAGGTTCTCGCTAATCTCTTCAATGTTCTCTAGATTTTGCTAGCTCACTGTTTAGATTGCATGGGGAATGAAATCACAGCTCAAGTGAAGAAGAAAAACATGACCACTGGCCTTAAATTCATACAAAATGCAGTTTAACGACTTCTTCTTGGACAATAATTTACTGCATGATGAGACAATCCATTGTAGTGCCATTACTTACAAGAAAAAAATAAAAGTACTGCTTTTTTTTTTTTGGCATAATTTATACATTAAACAAACGTACATGGGACTCCTGGAGACTGTAAAGACCTCAGTACAGCTGTTGTGGAAAAGATATTCACTTGGATTTAATGAACAATGTGATGCAACTGTGGTCACGTCAACACCCAAATGAATAACCGCAGACACACCAAGTGGAAGCTTCACCCACCAACTGACGAGGAGCAGCAACTTCAGTGGACAATGAGTGTGTGCGCATATTAAAGGTCAGCCAATGTTCATTGTAAAAACAAACAAGCCAAAAAAAAAGAACAGAAATGTCAAAGAATGTGGAACTAATCTAAAAACAGAAATGTGTGTCATTGTTTCAAGACAGAAACACGATAAACTGCTGCATGAGGAATTTCTCTGGTACGGACTGATTACGATGTCTGAACCACATGCGAAGACCTTCACAGTCGAGGAAAGAATTTGGATTGGTGTGTTAGTGAGAACTCTTCACCACCACCATCATCATCATCATCATCATCATCATCATCATCATCATCATAACACCAATCGAGGAAAAATCATTCGGAAGAACGTTGTTCCTGTGGAGCTCCTAGAACCTACGTAAATCTGTTCTGGTGATGAGACTGAGACAGTATTCCCTTTAAGCTGCCCTTCGTGAGTAAACCCACTACATCATGCTGTGGTTTCGGTGAGTAAATAAACGTCTGAAACTCAAAACAGTAACACACTCTTATTTCCTCGTGTCCTATTGTGGAAACAAAAAATAAAGGTCATCCCCAATACTGATACAGATCTTCAAATCTGTTTGGAAACCTCGGTCACTGATCAACATGTGATGAGGAAGTGAAAAGCCACTTCCTCTTTTTTTTTTGGGTTTGTTTGCTGTGACTATTTTATTTTCCTCACATGCTCACTATAGTATGGTACGTGACATGTGGTATTGCGGCATGGAAAGAAACATCTACACACACACACACACACATGTCCACATATGAGAAAAGCCCTCAGTGACGTCTGTGTAGCCCGATCTGGACGGGAACATCGCGTAGATCTCCCAGGAGCAGGACTAATCTGCTTCAGATCATATTTTTGTAGTAGATTATTGAAGCCACTCATCAAGACGAAATGATATTTTCAGGAGCTCCACAACGATCCGTGTTTTTTTTTTTTCCCCTCTACATGTTAGATTCATTCAAAAGCATGAAATCAGTTTTCATAGTTATGCAGATGACACACTAACGCTGGACGATGTTCATGAATTAATTCGAATTGACAATGACGACGACAATTTATTTATATAGCATAATTAATTACAACTTCCGTTGACCAACGTGCTTTCCGGCAAGTCATCAAAAACAAAAAACACACAACAAACAGAAAAGTTATACAATCATACAAATATCTCATCAGCCATACGCTTTAGAAAATAAAAATGTCTTTAGCCTGGAATTAAAAATATTAAGAGAAGAAGCTCGTCTACAGAAAGCACGATCTCCCCGACACTTAAGCCTCGACTTAGGGGTAAACAACAGATCCTGGTTGGAAGACTGAAGGGATCTGGTGGGTTGATACTCCGTCAATAACTCACAGAGATAAGTAGGGGACAAACCATTTTAGAGATTTGAAAAACAAGGAGCAAAATTTTAAAATCTACTCTAAAATGAGCGTAAAATAATAGGAGTAACACGCTCCCTCTTTTTCACCCCAACTCAAGAGTCGAGCCGCAGCAGCATTTTGAACAAGCTGCTAAACGGGATAAAGCTGTCTGGCTAATCCCAAAATAAAGTGAGTTGCAGTATCCAGCCTAGATGAAATAAAAACGTGAATTACTTTTTCAAAATCATTAAAAGAGAGAGAAAAGGCTTTGCTTTAGAAAGCAAACGCAGCTGAAAAAACAGGCTTTGACAACTGAATTTATTTGATGGTCAAACTTTAAGCCGTCATCAAAAATAAAACCCCACAGTTTCAAGCACAAAGACATTCCATTCAAATCTAATTTCGTGGAATTTGAAAACTCAGATGGACTAAAAACAATCATTTCAGTTTTCTTTTCATTGAAAATGTAAAAATTTAATGAAAGCCAAGCCTTCACATCCGCCAAACATGCCGTAAGAGACTCAAGACCCACAAAAGAGCCAAAATAGAACTCTGGGGAATCCCACAGGGCAAAAAAGCATTACTCGAGTAAAAACTCCTATTTGCAAAATACGAATTAATGTTTTAACGCCATTTCAAAAAACGTTCTAATCGAGATTGCACATATTTATATACTTACATTTTTAAACAAAAATGCTATTTAAATTTTGTTTCGTTTAAAAATGTTTTAAACCAATATAAAAGAAAAAAAAAACAGCCTTATTAAACTGATAAATGCCTCCTACAGCCTGCGCTAATCCCAAACACTGCGCACTTAGATTTAAAAAGAAAAAGAAAAAAAAAAAAGATAAACAGGCAGTACTTCGCGAGGACTGAGCTCGTAGCAAAGAATCGTTCAAATATCACTTCAGAGATGTGGAATTGGTACGAGTTTGATTGTGTAAAATATGATGCTGCGTTACGTCCGAATCGGTTGGAATTACGTCAGTTTCGATCTCGGGACGTTCGACAGACGGAGTAAGAAAACTGACGCCCACGTGTTCGTATTTTGTTAGCAACAAGCTAGGCAGCTAATGTGGATGAGTGATGTACATTTTCTTTCTCAAATAGCGAACTGTAGATTTAACACAAATATATCTGTATGTTGATTCATCTAAAGCTAATACTGTATTTACAAGTATTACTCGTTTAAAGATAAGAAGTTTTGCTTTGTTTATTTCTGTCGCTGTGAGCAGCCATGATGAAAGAAGCGTTCACTACGTTGTGCAAAAATACTAACAGCGCCATCTATGGCCAATAGTGCGAACAATGTTTTTTAAAAAATATATCCTTTCTTTAAATATCCTTTATCTTAAAGAACGATTGTTTGCACTATTGGCTATAGATGGCGCTGTTACTATTTTTGCACATCTACATTTTCCAAAGTCCATTCTAATAAATTAAAAAACTTTATAAACAAATTGCATGATTTTTCAATTGCGTTATGTAAGAAAAAAAAAAATAATCGTAATCGAGATGGAGATATGAACTGAGGACTAACTAAAGGATTAACTAAAGACGTATCGAACAAGCCGAGTTCTCTCTCTCTCTCTCTCTCTCTCTCGGTAAAAACAGACTGGAAATCTGGGTGTAATATTCGACTCTGTTCTCAGCTTTTTCCTCACATCAGCGATATCTCCAAACTCATCCATGCATTTATCACATGTAGATTAGATTACTGTAATGCTCTCTTTTACGGGAGAAAAAACTACTTATCCATTACATTTAGTATAAAAACTTACTCGGTTTCTAACAAACCCAAAAAAAATAAATAAATTAAAAAAATTAAAAAAGAGATGGTATTACTCCTACTCTGACGGACCTGCATCCAGAACCGGTTTTAAAGTGCTCTTACTAGCTTTTAAAACTCTTAATATCATTGCATCTGTGTATTTAGCAGAATGTTTGACGGATTAAACTCCAAAATCTTTATTTATTTATTTATTTATTTATTTAAGATCAACAAATGTTAGCTTCCATAAGGTTCCTTTTAATACGAAGACGTTTGGTGAAACGCCACCAAAACCGGCTTTGGAGTAATAAAATCTGAGCTATTAATGATATTTAAACTAGATATCACATGCCAGAACATAAATTATTAAAAAATTCAAAAACTTCTTTAAATTAATTTTATTAAACAGTAAAGAACCGACAAGGTCTCAGTGTTTTTAGCGTTATACGGAGTCAGGGTCTGACTATAATACAATAACTCACCTTTTAATGAACATCAGATCATTTTGGAGGATTTCGCAAAGTTAGACTGCACTAATTCCAAAATATGTTTTAAAAATATAACACGAAGACGTTCACGTTCCGTAACACGCTATTTGTCTCTGTAGTTACTGTCTGTTGAGCTAAACGCTTTTCCAGCACGATTTATTTACTTTATCTGAAGGATGTGATTTGAGGAATTTTCCTGAAATCGATTCAGAATACAGAATATCTGCGTACGTCACTTAAAATATCGAAACTTTAGCGAAACGTTAACGATACACGCCCTACATGCATCCCATGCGATCATCCTAATAAACATAAATTTATTTAAAAATTAAAAAAAGCTTATAACATTTATTTTCTTTGGATTTTCATTAATCTAATGCTTCTTTATCTCTTAATCATCTATTTAATATTTTATTTTTGGTTTCATTACTTATTGTTGTTTCTTAAGGACTTTTTAGGTTCTAATATTTTATATTTATTTTTATGTTGTGTTGCATTAGGCATTATTATTGTTTTATTATTATTGTTTTATTATTATTATTCTGATCATATCTTTTCCATCGTGAAGCACTCTGAGCTGCATTTTATGTACGAAAAGTGCTATATAAATAATAATTATTATTATTGTTTGTTATTCTGTAAAGGCAGGAGATGTAAATATTCCTGGAGTATTTGAAATGGTGACTTTTACACGAAAGATTACGGCGTATTTTCCCTTCCTTATGAAGGAAATGAGAAGCACAAATAATTCCAGACAATACACAGTGTGTATCCTGTCTGAAAAGACCTGCTGGGAAACTCATGATGAGTTATATCCTTTGTGTGTGTGTGTGTGTGTGTGTGTGTGTGTGTAAGCAGTTTTGCACTTTTTGGTCATTATAAAGACATTCCAGGAAGTGCTCATGCATCTCCAGCCAAAACCCAACCTGAAACCAAGCGTGAGTTTAAAACGCAGAACAGTAAACTATAAGCGTTCTGGAGAAGACACGCATCTTGCGGGGGTTTTAGCCAAGTTACCGAGTTCCTGCTTGAGGTACAGCATACACACTACACACGCTAGTCACACGGTCATGAGATGTACGGATGGGATTTTTAGCATGATGACCAAGCGTACGTTGTGAAGCAACATCCTTCTCTGTGATTCATGCAGAGATCGCTTGTCCCGGATCATCAGATCATAACAGAAGATCGTGATTAGTGTGAAAGGATACACATGGTTGCAGGAGAGCCTGTAGGTGTTCTCCATGATCCCTTCTTCGTCCACGCTGACCAGGATGGGCTGACCGCACACGGCGCAGATGCTGTCCGAGAGGTGTTTAGTAGGCATTCCGGACGCACTGTAATACTGAGCACAAAGATTAGAACGTCACGAGATAACACGTTCAGTCTGTTTTTGGGCGGGAAGGATGAAAGCTAACGAGATACGTGACGCCAGACAACCCTGAATCTCTGCGCTATCTGCCCTCTTCCGCATACACGGCCTCATGATTGGCTAGTTTTGCTGTGATTGACATGGGAGAGAAAGAGTATCCCTCTTTTTCAGTGAATTTTCCCTCTCTAGAGCTTTCTCCTAGGCACGGATTGCTGTGGCGTCATCGGGATTCGAACTCGCGATCTCCCGACGTTCACATTCAGTACAAGCGTCTACAGGAAATACTCACCCCTACCGTCGACGCCATGAAGTCTGCACACATCTCGGCAAAATCCCTGCCCAGGACGCCGTAATAGAGTCCGTAAAAGAGCATGGAAACGCCGAAATCCATGGAATCTTCCGGCTTTATCCTGAGCGAGAAATATGACGAAGGGTTTCAATTCGTTAAAAAAAAAAAACAATAAAAACACTTTGAAAACTCAAACACAGTGACATGTTTGCAAAATAAAGAGCTAAGTTAAATTTAAAAAACTAAATATATTAACATGATACAAAATTTTAAAACATTTCCCAGCATATATGATTATTTTTTTTTGTAAAATGATCCATTAAAACCTGACACATATGATTATGTTTTTTTTTTAATGTTATATGATCCATTAAAACCTGACACATGATTATGTTTTTTTTTTAATGTTATATGATCCATTAAAACCTGACACATGATTATGTTTTTTTTTAATGTTATATGATCCATTAAAACCTGACTCATATGATTATGTTTTTTTTTTAATGTTATATGATCCATTAAAACCTGACACATATGATTATGTTTTTTTTTAAATGTTATATGATCCATTAAAACCTGACACATATGATTATGTTTTTTTTTTAATGTTATATGATCCATTAAAACCTGACTCATGCAGTTGGTTCTGTTAATCTGATGACAGCATGTGATGCTGCATGTTCATAAGGACAATTCCTTTTGTTAAGCACTTCCTTGACTGATGTCATGCATAGTAAGTCTTACAGAGAGAAAAATTATTGCCAAATCATGAGCTGTTCCTCGTCAAGTGATTCATTCCTCTACTTTAAACACTTACTTTACATAACAATATGAGTCATTATACTACCTGAGGATTACACGGGAATCAGATCTATTGCATGCGACTGCTTCACAATAGCGTTTTCTAAAATCGGTCACACGCTGGAGGTTAGAATAATGAAGCACATTATACAGTGTATACACTTCCAGGTGTGAGAACTCATCATTAGTTAACTAGTTAACTAAATTATCCATAATTACTGACATTACAGTTTACAAACCTTAGTGTGACGGAGAAATCTATATTACGACCCTTACGGTAAACACTGCGCAGAAATTTTTTTCTCGCGAACTAATCGCGAGGCACGACACTTCCTCGAGATGTTATTTCAACCAAAAATAGGCGGCATGGGAGTATTTTGGATTTCTGAAAAATGATCAGGGTGTTGTTCACAACGTCTCGGAGGAAAAACGTTACTCCCAGTGCATATTCTGTCCCTGTTTTGGGGACGTTCTTCTTCCATTTCAAAACACATTTGAGAAATTGACAAGATGTCTGGAAACACTGCTCATATGACCTCAAGCCTGGATTATTTTTGCCGTTAACTACGCGTACACGTACACAAGATGGCTGCCGCACATCTCGTACAGTCGTTTGGAGCATTACTTGTACTTGTGCAAATCCTCGGACATTAACGCTACACGTCAGCGTGGTGCAAAACCACAGCAGCACGGCACCAACGCGACTAAATAAACTACCGCTGCGTCTCAAATCGCATACTCACGCACAATTCTAGAGTACTAGCCAAAAAAATTCACCTATTACTGGTAGTGTTTGGATTTTAAAAACCTCTCACGTTGCCTTCACAAGTCTGTCTTGAGGACCGTTCTTCTGGATCGTCTAGATTAGTAAATACTTTTGAATGAGACGCAGCTCATGACAACAATCACGACGACAGAGGAAAAGCTTTAAACAGAAACGGAGCTCGTCTGTGTGTTTAACATTTTACATTTTACAGTTCGACTCGGAGACCTGACGGAAGAGGAAGTCCTGGTTCTAGAGGATGTGGATTTAATCCTCCAGAGGTTCATAAAGAACGCAGGAACAACACTGCTGCCTTACTTTTAAAGTGAAAGCTACCGATGAGCTGCACTAATAAAGCTAGCTCGTGTATTTTACCTTGTTTTGCACTATGAGAATTTCTTGCACACTACACTCCCCTAAAAGCTGCTAAACATACTTTTACATATTACGTCTATATTTGTCTACTAGCTTGAACTCTATTTTATTTTTCTATTTTATTCATTATATTCTACTTTATTATGTATCACAGTTGCACTGCAGGACGAGGCACTAAGGAAAAACATTTCACTCCATTAATACATATTAATACAATTATACAAATAAAGAACCTTGAACCTTAAGAACGGGATTCATTTCACAGCCTCACCTGTTCGTATTTATTTATTTATTTTTTTTATTTGACTGGATTTTTACCTGAGAAAAGAAACTCGTACCATCAGACTCCCTCACCGGCGTCCTTGTTTTCATCTCACCGTGTGTACAACTCACCTAAATATCAAATTGATGCCAAAGAGTGTGAACATGACTACACTGTATCCCACAATTCCCGTCGTGTAGCTGATCTTGTACAAGAGGAGAAACCATTTGTAAACCAATCTAGAGAGAGAGAGAGAGAGAGAGAGAGAGAGAGAGAGAGAGAGAGAGAGAGAGAAGGTATGAGCAGATGGATATTTACAGAAGGATCAGAGGGGATTACCGTTTACAAATGTGTCAAAAAGCATGTAGGGTTTACAAACAGCTGATTAATAGTACACTATGAACTTGAGTCATAAGTCTTATGACATTAAGTCACTGTGTCACTGACATTAGGTCACAGAGTGATAATACTCAGGAATAAAGCAGACAAAAGGGCAAAGGGAATATCTGAAGCCCCGCCCCCTTCCCTTCCCTCCCCTCCCCTATCTCAGATGCTCTCGACTGGACTCGAGAAGCTCTCTCTCTCTCTCTCTCTCTCTCTCTCTCTCTCTCTCTCCCCCTCCGTCGTGATGAAGTACCTCGGCGTGGTGCACTCCAGAGGCTTCCGAGTGGCACGGAACGTGATGAAAGCGGTGACGATGGAGAAGATGGACCACGTCACCAAGAATCTCCACCAGTGCAGCTTCGTGGTGAAGTAAAGAGGCACCACCCACATCTGAAACAGGGTCACCAACTGCAGAACAGCAACAACGCGTTTGTAATAAGAAAATCGTACGCAAGACTTAATCGTAACACGTAACACGTAACGTAACGAATGACCTTAATAACCCTCTATTTTTAACCGGGTCTTTTCTTTTAAATGTGGTTTATTATTGCGACATAATAGTGTCATACTCGGGATGAGTCACTCACTTTCACTTCGCCAAATAACGTAATAACTTATGAAACACATGAAAATATTTCACATACAAATAAACCCTTTTCTTATAGAAAGCATTTTTCTCAAATTTATTTGCTACTTCGTGTAAATTTTTTAAAAGTATAAATTACGCTAATATATTAAGATTATATTAAGGATATATTAAGATGGCTTCCTCCGTGGCAGACGTCTTTGTTTGCTCCTCTCGAGAACGCTCGCTTTTTATGTTACTTTTATGTGTTATTTTAGTTTTTTTTTTTAGTATTTTTATCGTCGTTGTAATTTATTGTTTGTTGCCCTTCTACCAAACAATTTCATTGTACCAAAGTACATATGACAATAAAGATCTTGAATCTCGAATCTTACCGCTTAATATCGGCTCATATCTTATACGAGTTATTTGAGTTTTATGAATTTACTCGGACTTTGTTTGAAGCTGCACGTGTGTGTTTCAGCTCTCATTCTGTCTCATTAAGACTCTGGTATGGATCCTGTATGTTTAAGACTAAGATTTAATATTAAAAAGCTTCATGTTTCCCCCCCCGTTTTATTTTCTTGGTTCATCATAGCAGGGACACGTGATAAATGATGCCATATGACGAAATTTCTCCGTAACTGCACCGTTTTTACCTTCACCTCAGTTTCTCGGACGTGTCAACAATCAACAGACTCACCTGTTAAAGATAAACAGTTTGGTTAAATATTTGGAAAACCAAAGTATATCCTTGGAGAACTGATAACATTTGCTGTAATACAAGTTACGCAATCGATGTAACTATAGGTTAAAGGTCATAGGTCACGCTGCCAGCGTGGTGGTGTAGGAGTTACACAACATCAACATCATCATCATCATCTGGGAATGACTTCATTGAAGGATTAAAGCGATCGAGTTTACAAGCGTAACACCTCCACCTAGTGGTAAAGCGCAGAATATACCAGAGTCTGACGTCACTTTCATATCATTTTATTTTTATTTTAAAACTTTTACAAATTCTAGTATTAGATGTCTTTTTATTTCTTGAAATTGCAGAGCTTTTTTTTTTAAAAATATATTATATTAAAAAGTAAATTATTTCAGAATTCCTGACAGATAATATATCATTTTATCAAACTGCTGCTCATGCTGCATCACGAGGAGACGTAACACGCTCGGAGAAAAGCGCTATCCGCCCTCTTCCGCATACACGAGCTCTCAAACGTACACCACGATTGGTCAGTTCACTGAGATCGACACAGGAGGTGGAGTATGCCCCTCCCACTCTGAGAACACTCAGTGTTCAGATTCGAATCGTCGGGATTCGAAGTCTGTTTTTCACTCAGAAGCTCAGAAAATATCATTTTTCAACAAAATATAGCGACATTTTTGATTGATGTGAGAACTGGTGCATGATGTAGCTCATTTCAGAGGTAAAGGAAATGTATTCTCAATTTAAAAAAATAAATAAACTGAAATCTGGCACAAATATATGTCTGTTTTTTTTGTATTTCATTTGGGATTTTGTGTAGAAATCTGTAAATATATATATTTAAGAAACAGGAAGTGACGTGACAAACCGATG